>NC_081354.1:122530101-122535101 GCF_030684315.1 Stegostoma tigrinum
AGGGGAGAGTGTGTCTGTGGAGGGGAGTGCATGTGTGTGTGTGTGTCTGTGTGTGTGTGGGGAGGGGGGAATGTGTGTGTGCGGGGATGGGGGTGTGTGTGTGTGGAGGGCAGTTTGTGTGTGTGTGTGGAGGGGAGTGTGTGTGTGTTTTGGGGGGGGTGAGGAGAGAGTGTGTGTCTGTGTGTGTGGGGAGGGGAGAGTGTGTGTGTGTGTGGGGAGGGGAGAGTGTGTGTGTGTGTGGGGAGGGGAGAGTGTGTGTGTGTGTGATGAGGGGAGTGTGTGTGTGTGTGTGTGTGATGAGGGGAGTGTGTGTGTGTGGGGAGGGGAGTGTGTGTGTGTGTGTGTGGGGAGGGGAGTGTTTGTGTGTGTGTGTTGGGGGAGGGGAGTGTGTGTTTGTGTGTAGGGAGGGAAGTGTGTGTGTGTGTGTGTGTATGTGGGGACAGGAGTGTGCGTGTGTTTGTGGGGAGGGGAGTGTGGGTGTGTGTGGGTTGGGGAGGGGAGTGTGTGTGTGTGTGTGTGTGTGGTGAGGGGAGTGTGTGTGGGTGTGTCTGTGTGTGCGTGGGGAGGGCGGAATGTGTGTGTGCGGGGATGGGGGTGTGTGTGTGTGGAGGGCTGTGTGTGTGTGTGGAGGGGAGTGTGTGTGTGTTTTGGGGGGGGGAGGAGAGAGTGTGTGTCTGTGTGTGTGTGTGTGTGTGTGTGTGATGAGGGGAGTGTGTGTGTGTGTGTGATGAGGGGAGTGTGTGTGTGTGTGTACGCGGGGGGAGGGGAGTGTGTCTGTGTGTGCGGGGGGAGGGGACTATGTGTGTGTGGGGAGGGGAGTGTGTGTGTGTGTGGGGGAGGGGAGTGTGTGTGTGTGTGGGGGAGGGGAGTGTGTGTGTGTGGGGGAGGGGAGTGTGTGTGTGTGTGTGTGTGTGTGTGTGATGAGGGGAGTGTGTGTTTGTGTGTGATGAGGGGAGTGGGAGTGTGTGTGTGTGTGTGATGAGGGGAGTGTGTGTGTGTGTGTGTGTCTGATGAGGGGAGTGTGTGTGTGTGTGTGTTGGGGGAGGGGAGTGTGTGTGTGTGTGTGTAGGGAGGGGAGTGTGTGTGTGTGTGGGGGAGGGGAGTGTGTGTGTGTGGGGGAGGGGAGTGTGTGTGTGTGTGTGATGAGGGGAGTGTGTGTGTGTGTGTGATGAGGGGAGTGTGTGTGTGTGTGTGTGTCTGATGAGGGGAGTGTGTGTGTGTGTGTGTGTTGGGGGAGGGGAGTGTGTGTGTGTGTGTGTAGGGAGGGGAGTGTGTGTGTGTGTGTGTGATGAGGGGAGTGTGTGTGTGAGTGTGTGTGTCTGATGAGGGGAGTGTGTGTGTGTGTGTGGGGAGGGGAGTGTGTGTGTGTGTGTGGGGAGGGGAGTGTGTGTGTGTGTGTGGGGAGGGGAGTGTTTGTGTGTGTGTGTTGGGGGAGGGGAGTGTGTGTGTGTGTGTTGGGGGAGGGGAGTGTGTGTGTGTGTGTGTGTAGGGAGGGGAGTGTGTGTGTGTGTGTGTGTAGGGAGGGGAGTGTGCGTTTGTGTGTGTGTGGGGACAGGAGTGTGCGTGTGTTTGTGGGGAGGGGAGTGTGGGTGTGTGTGGGGAGGGGAGTGTGGGTGTGTGTGTATGGGGAGGGGAGTGTTTGTGTGTGTGTGTTGGGGGAGGGGAGTGTGTGTGTGTGTGTTGAGCACGAGTGTGTGTGTGTGTGGGGAGGGGAGTGTGCGTGTGTCGGGGGAGGAGAGTGTGGGTGTGTGTGTGTGGGGAGGGTAGAGTGTGTGTCTGTGTTTGTGGGGAGGGGAGTGTGTTTGTGTGTGTGTGTCGGGAGGGGAGTGTGTGTGTGTGTGTGCGCGGGGGGAGGGGAGTGTGTCTGTGTGTGCGGGGGGAGGGGACTATGTGTGTGTGGGGAGGGGAGTGTGTGTGTGTGTGTGGGGAGGGGAGTGTGTGTGTGTGTGGGGGAGGGGAGTGTGTGTGTGTGTGGGGGAGGGGAGTGTGTGTGTGTGGGGGAGGGGAGTGTGTGTGTGTGTGGGGGAGGGGTGTGTGTGTGTGTGGGGGAGGGGAGTGTGTGTGTGGGGGAGGGGAGTGTGTGTGTGTGGGGGAGGGGAGTGTGTGTGTGTGGGGAGGGGAGTGTGTGTGTGTGTGGGGAGGGGAGTGTGTGTGTGTGTGGGGGAGGGGAGTGTGTGTGTGTGTGTGGGGAGGGGAGTGTGTGTGTGTGTGTGGGGAGGGGAGTGTGTGTGTGTGTGGGGGAGGGGAGTGTGTGTGTGTGTGTGGGGGAGGGGAGTGTGTGTGTGTGGGGGAGGGGAGTGTGTGTGTGTGTGGGGGAGGGCAGTGTGTGTGTGGGGGAGGGGAGTGTGTGTGTGTGGGGAGGGGAGTGTGTGTGTGTGTGGGGAGGGGAGTGTGTGTGTGTGTGGGGGAGGGGAGTGTGTGTGTGTGGGGGAGGGGAGTGTGTGTGTGGGGGAGGGGAGTGTGTGTGTGTGGGGGAGGGGTGTGCGTGTGTGTGGGGGAGGGGAGTGTGTGTGTGTGGGGAGGGGCGTTTGTGTGTGTGTGTGTGTGTGTGGGGAGGGGGGTGTGTGTGTGTGTGGGGAGGGGGGAGTGTGTGTGTGTGGGGAGGGGGGAGTGTGTGTGTGTGGGGAGGGGGGAGTGTGTGTGTGTGTGGGGAGGGGGGAGTGTGTGTGTGTGGGGAGGGGGGAGTGTGTGTGTGTGGGGAGCGGGGAGTGTGTGTGTGTGGGGAGGGGGGAGTGTGTGTGTGTGGGGAGCGGGGAGTGTGTGTGTGTGGGGAGCGGGGAGTGTGTGTGTGTGGGGAGCGGGGAGTGTGTGTGTGTGGGGAGCGGGGAGTGTGTGTGTGTGGGGAGGGGGGAGTGTGTGTGTGTGGGGAGGGGGGAGTGTGTGTGTGTGTGGGGAGGGGGGAGTGTGTGTGTGTGTGGGGAGGGGGGAGTGTGTGTGTGTGGGGAGGGGGGAGTGTGTGTGTGTGTGGGGAGGGGGGAGTGTGTGTGTGTGTGGGGAGGGGGGAGTGTGTGTGTGTGGGGAGGGGGGAGTGTGTGTGTGTGGGGAGGGGGGAGTGTGTGTGTGTGGGGAGGGGAGTGTGTGTGTGTGGGGAGGGGAGTGTGTGTGTGTTGGGGGAGGAGAGTGTGGGTGTGTGTGTGTGTGTGGGGAGGGTAGAGTGTGTGTCTGTGTTTGTGGGGAGGGGAGTGTGTTTCTGTGTGTGTGTCGGGAGGGGAGTGTGTGTGTGTGTGTGTGTGTGTGTGTGTGTGGAGAGGGGGGAGTGTGTGTGTGTGGGGAGGGGGGTGTGTGTGTGTGTGGGGAGGGGGGTGTGTGTGTGTGTGGGGAGGGGGGAGTGTGTGTGTGTGGGGAGGGGAGTGTGTGTGTGTGGGGAGGGGAGTGTGTGTGTGTTGGGGGAGGAGAGTGTGGGTGTGTGTGTGTGTGTGTGGGGAGGGTAGAGTGTGTGTCTGTGTTTGTGGGGAGGGGAGTGTGTTTGTGTGTGTGTGTCGGGAGGGGAGTGTGTGTGTGTGTGTGTGTGTGTGTGTGTGTGTGTGTGTGTGGGGCGGGCAGTGTGTGTGTTTGTGTGTGTTGGGGAGGGGAGTGTGTGTGTTGGGGAGGGGAGTGTGTGGGGGGAGTGGAATGTGCGTGTGTGTGTGTGGAGGGGAGAGTGTGTGTGTGGAGGGTAGTGTGTGTGTGTGTGTGTGTGTGTGTGTGTGGGGAGGGGAGTGTGTTTGTGTGTGTGTGTGTGGGGAGGGGAGTGTGTATGTGTGTGTGTGTGCGGGGGGAGGGGAGTGTGTCTGTGTGTGTGTGGAAGCGAGTGTGTGTGGGAAGGGGAGTGTTTGTGTGTGTGTGTGTTGGGGAGGGGAGTGGTTGTGTGGGGAGGGTAGTGGTTGTGTGGGGAGGGGAGTGTGTGTGTGGGGTGTGGAATGTGTGTGTGTGTGTGTGTGGGGAGGGGAGAGTGTGTGTCTGGAGGGGAGTGTGTGTGTGTGTGTGTGTGTGTGTGTGTGGAGGGGAGTGTGTGTGTCTGTGTGTGGAGGGGAGTGAATGTGTGTGTGTGTATGTGTGTGTGTGTGTGTGTGTGTGGAGGGGAGAGTGCTGTGCATGCAGAGGGGAGTGTGTGTGTGTGTGTGTGTGGGTCGGGAAGGCAGTGTGTGTGTGGGGAGTGGAATGTGTGTGTCTGTGTGTGTGTGTGTGTGTGGAGGGGAGTGTGTGTGTGTGTGTGTGTGTGTGTGTATGTGTATGGGGCGGGGAGTGTGTGTGTGTGTGTGTGGGGAGGTGAGTGTGTCTGTGTGTGTGTCTGGGGAGGGGAGTGTGAGTATGTGTGTGTTGAGCACGAGTGTGTGTGTGTGTGGGGAGGGGAGTGTGCGTGTGTCGGGGGAGGAGAGTGTGGGTGTGTGTGTGTGGGGAGGGTAGAGTGTGTGTCTGTGTTTGTGGGGAGGGGAGTGTGTCTGTGTGTGCGGGGGGAGGGGACTATGTGTGTGTGGGGAGGGGAGTGTGTGTGTGTGTGGGGAGGGGAGTGTGTGTGTGTGTGGGGGAGGGGAGTGTGTGTGTGGGGGAGGGGAGTGTGTGTGTGTGTGGGGGAGGGGAGTGTGTGTGTGTGGGGGAGGGGAGTGTGTGTGTGTGGGGGAGGGGAGTGTGTGTGTGTGGGGAGGGGAGTGTGTGTGTGTGGGGGAGGGGAGTGTGTGTGTGTGGGGAGGGGCGTTTGTGTGTGTGTGTGTGTGTGTGTGGGGAGGGGGGAGTGTGTGTGTGGGGAGGGGGGAGTGTGTGTGTGTGGGGAGGGGGGAGTGTGTGTGTGTGGGGAGGGGGGAGTGTGTGTGTGTGGGGAGGGGAGTGTGTGTGTGTGGGGAGGGGAGTGTGGGTGTGTGTGTGTGTGTGGGGAGGGTAGAGTGTGTGTCTGTGTTTGTGGGGAGGGGAGTGTGTTTGTGTGTGTGTGTCGGGAGGGGAGTGTGTGTGTGTGTGTGTGTGTGTGTGTGTGTGTGTGTGGGGCGGGCAGTGTGTGTGTTTGTGTGTGTTGGGGAGGGGAGTGT